>NC_042979.1:39554680-39567180 GCF_901001165.1 Salmo trutta
TCTAAAATTGATTCAATTGTTTTTCCCCCCTCATCAATCTATACACAATACCCAATAATGACAAAGCAAAAACAGGTTTCTAGAAATGTTTGCAAATTTATAAAAAATAAAACACGGAAATATACATTTACATAAGTATTCAGACCCTTTACTCAGTACTTTGTTGAAGCAACTTTGGCAGCGATTACAGCCTTGAGTATGACGCTACAAGCTTGGCACACCTGTATTTGGGGAGTTTCTCCCATTTCTCTCTGCAGATCCTCTCAAGCTCTGTCAGGTTGGATGGGGAGCGTCGCTGCACAGCTATTTTCAGGTCTCTCCAGAGATGTTTGATCGGGTTCAAGTCGGGGCTCTGGCTGGGCAACAAGGACATTCAGAGACTTGTCCCAAAGCCACTCATGCGTTGTCTTGGCTGTGTACTTAGGGTCGTTGTCCTGTTGGAACGTGAACCTTCGCCCTAGTCTGAGGTCCTGAGCGCTCTGGAGCAGGTTTTCATCAAGGATTTCTCTGTACTTTGCTCCGTTCATCTTTCCCTCGATCCTGACTAGTGTCCCAGAAAAACATCCCCACAGCATGATGCTGCCACCATCATGCTTCACCGTAGGGATGGTGCCAGGGTTCCTCCAGACGTGACGCTTGGCATTCAGGCCAAAGAGTTCAATCTTGGTTTCATCAGACCAGAGAATCTTGTTTCTCAAGGTCTGAGAGTCCCAAGAGGGCTGTCATTTGCCTTTTACTGCGGAGTGGCTTCCAGCTGGCCACTCTACCATAAAAGGCCTGATCGGTGGAGTGCTGCAGAGATGGCTGTCCTTCTGGAAGGTTCTCACATCTCCACAGAGGAACTCTGGAGCTCTGTCAGAGTGACCATCAGGCTCTTGGCCACCTCCCTGACCAAGGCCCTTCTCCCCCGATTGCTCAGTTTGGCCAGGTGGCCAGCTCTAGGAAGAGTCTTGTGGTTCCAAATGCCTTCCATTTAAGAATGATGGAGGCCACTGTGTTCTTGGAGACCTGCAGAAATGTTTTGGTACCCTTACCCAGATCTGTGCCTTGACATAATCCTGTCTCGGAGCTCTACGGACAATTCCTTCAACCTCATGGCTTGGTTTTTGCACTAACATGCAATGTCAACATATATAGACAGGTGTGTGCCTTTCCAAATCATGTCCAATCAATTGAATTTACCACAGATGTACTCAAATCAAGTTGTAGAAACATCTCAAGGATGATCAATGGAAACAGGATGCAACTGAGCTCAATTTCAAGTCTCATAGCAAAGGGTCTGAACACTTATGTTAATAAGGTTTTTCCGAAATGTATTAAAAAACAAACATTTCTAAAAACCTGTTTTCGCTTTGTCATTATGAGGTATTGTGTGTAGATTGATACGAATTTATATTTATTTAATCCATTTTAGAATAAGGATGTACCTTAACAAAATGTGTAAAAATTCAAGGTGTCTGAATTCTTTCCGAATGCACAATACATCATTGGTTGTTATCAGTGATGTGTATAAACCCTGTCTGCCTGGTGGCTTCTAAACAGCTCCCATCATTGGTTGTTATCAGTGATGTACATAAACCCTAAGATGTCTGCTTGGTGGCTTCTAAACAGCTCCCATCATTGGTTGTTATCAGTGATGTACATAAACCCTAAGATGTCTGCTTGGTGGCTTCTAAACAGCTCCCATCATTGGTTGTTACTTGTTACTGCCTGAACACATGGCCTGACTGGCTGCTTTGATGGCACGGTTCACATTCCACTGATGCCAAGCCTTTAGTTTACGTCCTCACAATTCACAGCCAGTCAAAAAGAGGTTGTGATGTGAAGTATGATATGGAGGGAAGTTGCAGGACGTTGCGTTGTGCTACTTTGGGTTGTGTTACGTTAGATGCCTAAGGGTGGCGTGTACGTTTTATTTTTCTACTTTTTTTTCTTCAATTTGACTGTGCGTGTGTGAGAGCATCAGTGTGTGTGTTTTTGTGGGGTCTGTTGGTGGGGTCACCGCGAGGTCAGCTGTGTTAAATCACTTCACTGAGGTGTGAGAAGAGATCACAATGCCCCGGCCAGCACTCAACCTCATCTTGAACTCCATGGTTGTTTTACGGTTACCCCCCCACCCCTCCCCTTGAGCTCCGTTAAAGGCCACATTGTTTTCCGCCGAGGTCAGCCCCGGTGCCATTCCAAACTTTAAAGCAATCAGGAAATGTAACTCAGGCATTTTAAAGGGGGACTCAATGGGACAGGTTCCTCTTAAAAAACACAGCCCCTCTCTCACTCACTGTCTTTCTCTCTCCTCCTCCATTTTATTTTCTCTTTCTGGTTTGTGAAAAAGTCTCACCCTTGTAAAGGGATTGTTTTCATAGAAACAGATGAGGGGAACTATAACAATACTACACTGTGCCAGTTCAACAAATGAATCAATACATCAAAGCTCATTGGCTATAAGTGCCTTGCGCATCGTCAATATGAGTAGTGATTGGATATTGTGAAACATATAAGCCGATTTAAGACGTTCCTATAACTAATTTCAGTTTGTTTATACATTTCTTGTGAATTGAAAGAAATAATACTGATTACACAAAATCTGTGCACAATGCATAATGAACTATTTTTGCTTATACGGTAATTTAGCGGTACCATTGTATAGGTATTTTAACTTCCTCCTACATCAGAGTACCCAATGTCCTACCCGTCTTTCTTTCTTCCCTCGATCTTCTCTCTCTGTAATCCTCTCTGGTATATTCCTGGCTCTCAGCTCACACTGAAACAAAGACTCCCTCCCATACTGGAGAAGATCCCCCCCAGGACCCCCTGGGAAGACCACAGAGCCCAGATCTTAAGACATTATCCCAAGTGTGTCCTTGTAGCCTGACGTCATTAGCAACAGGTCAGCTGCAAATGTGTTCATTAGATGTGTGTGTGTGAATAAAGATATGTTTTGATCAATACAGATGTGTCTGCGTGAATAAAGATATGTTTTGATCAATACAGATGTGTCTGCCATTTAGGCATACAGTACCAGTCAAAAGTTTTGGAACACCTACTCATTCAAGGGTTTTTCTTTATTTTTACTATTTTAGACATTGTAGAATAATAGTGAAGACACATATGAAATCATGTAGTAACCAAAAAAGTGTTAAACAAATCATAAAAAACTACCTCATGAAGCTGGTTGAGAGAATGTCAAGAGTGTGCAAAGCTGTCATCAAGGCAAAGGGTGGCTACCCTTTGAAGAATCTCGAATATAAAATATATTCTGATTTGTTTAACTCTTTTTTGTTTACTACATGATTCCATGTGTGTTATGTCATCATTTTGATGTCATCACTATTATTCTACAATGTAGAAAATAGTACAAATAAATAAAAACCCTTGAATGAGTAGGTGTGTTCCAATGTTTGACTGGTACTGCAGATGCAACTTCATAGAATAATGGTGCTCAGAGGAAATATGCATCTCAAAATTATACCTATGTTTTGTATTTCGCCGAAGTCGAGTCATGTTTCTACGAAAGCATCAGAATATTCTTTAATTTTCCCTTCTGAAGTTGTACTCAAGTTGTACCCAAAAATAAATAATAATATTATAATGAAAAAGGTGTTTAAAAACAGTCATGTTAGCGCTCACTAAAGACCACTACACACTTTACTCAAACGCAGCGATGGAGCGTTGTTTTCTGCTTACAGTAGTTATGTAGTTCTATGCGGCTCAAATTTTGGAACAGACCGAACATCTGTCGCTCTGTTTTGCCTAGGGTGTGTAGGGCCCTTAAGGGTTAAGACTTCCTCATGTGGGAGTGCACACACCAGAATGTACAAGTTCCAAGTGTACTACGGACTAAATGTGCAAATGTGACAATTAAATATCTTGTCAGTACTGATTGTCACTCTTGTATGTTGCCAATTTTCTCTTTCCGATCTCCTCTAGAATCCACCCTTCTTTGATCGATGATCAATTGCTCTCCAGCAGGAAAGGAAACAGCCCCCATCACGCACGCACACACACGCACAAACACACACACAAACTCATCCCTTTCCCTCTGAGAAAATAGGAAAATTCCACATTCTGAAATATGATTGAATTTCCCTCGACAGTGTGTCCTTGAGGAAACAACAGGAAAAAAGGGAACATGTCTCACTCAGATTCCCAGGTTTTCCTCCAAACGTCAGCCCAACCATTTGGTTAATGCTTTACAACACAAAGTAGAAGACTAGGCTATTATTTGATTGATTACTCCAAAGCAAGAGCTCACCGGGATAAAGGTTCCAATAACGTTAATAATTATGCTTTCATCTTAATGTTAGCCCAGTCGATTCAACTCAAAGTAGAATACTATGACTGATTATGCCAAAGCAGTTGTGAGTCAAATCAGGCGTTCACCAGGATCAAAGTTTTTTACAGTTCTATCAGTAGCATGAAGGATACTGCTTCATTGGTTCTCAATGGCCAAAGACAATGGGATGATTCATTGATATTCGTGCTACTGTCTGTTCAATAGGCTACATTGATGAGTGAGGATTTCTTCTAAAAAACAAGTCCTTTGTTTTGTCATGTTGACAGATGCTCTCTGTGTGAAGACGGTTGGGTGTTGGTGGTCGGGGGAGGTTGTGTGTGTGTGTGTGTGTGTGTGTGTGTGTGTGTGTGTGTGTGTGTGTGTGTGTGTGTGCACTTGTGTGTGTTGGTTCAACAGCTTGGGTCTACACACACAAACACGCTGGTTGCTAAACCAAAATAATACCTCCCCAACTGCTAACCCTACACTAATACATCACATTTTACTAGAGCCTACATTTAGAAATCTTCTGAACTCTCCATATACCTCACCCTCGCCCCCACCGCTGCTATTGATCTTCACATAATCCTAATTACCCCCCCCCCAATTCCAAAAGAAAAAACCCTTTACACACAGCCGAGTCAGCCAGCCCAGCACCTTCCCATACCCAGCAGAGAAAAGATTAAGATGAAAGACTACATTGTATTAACCCTCCTACCCACATTGACAAAAGCAGCTCTCGCATTGGCAAGCTGCTGGGAGAAAGGTATTCTACAGAGGAGAAAGACAGAAAGAGATAGTAATGGAGAGAGATAGAAATAGAAAGGTAGAGAAAGTAGCAGAGAAAGACTGAAATAGAGAGAGATAAAAAGGGGAATGAGAGGGAGATATCAGAAGGAATACTTCACAATGCCCCCGGAGAATTAAAATCTACAATCTAGATTCTATTCTTATGGCAACCCCACCATGGTTGTTAGCTTTGCTCACATTCACTTTGTGTTTTAAATAGCCCTAGGACAGGGAGCTCCTGTAAACGCTAGCCCCTGTCAGGAAGGAACCTACAAGATGGGATTGGAACAGATAGAGGCATGGGAGGCAATGAGCTTCACTTTGGTAGGATAAGAGTCAAGAGATTATGATAATGAGTGGGAGTGAATTAAAGAATGGCTGGATAGAAGGATGGATGGGTGGGTGGATGGAGAAATAAATGTAACCAAGCACTATCTATCAGTCAGATGTAAGGTTGAAACAAAATGGTGGCATGCTAACAACTCACTTAACCAATCCAAAACATGTTACTGATTGTTCTCTGCATCAGAAAATGAACACCACCAAGCGTCCATAGACTACAGCCACTGAGGCCCTCTCCTAAAACACACAACGATGGAAACAGATTGTCATAACAAATCCATTCTGATATACCACTCCTTTGAGATAGATTATTATTGTATTTCACGAGAAATGAGAGATCGATCAATTAAATCAATCAATCAAATGTACGTGCAAAGACATTTTTAAATTAGCAGTTGGATTCAAAGTGCTTTACAGAGGAAGTACTTAAGTCGAATCTGTGCATCAGTAAGAGACAGCCAGATGAAGTGGGAGAAAAATAAGGAATATAAACTACAGTCATTCACTTATGCATAAGCTCATGCTTACAACCCAATAAGAAAGGTACAGGGAATATACAGCAGATGTTAAAGCAGGAAATACTACACAACAAGCTCGACCAACACTGGTCTAAGAAGGATCCCCACAACTGCCTGCATCGCATTGGTGAGCTACCATTTTCTATCCATGATGTACTTCTATGCTTTTACATTGAAGTCATTTAGCGGACACTCTTCTCCAGATCAAATTCAAATCAGGGCATCGATCAGGGAGACTTTTGCAAGTCCACCATGTACAGGAAAGACCTTATGATTTCCTCCTGATAATATATGCCTTTTAGCAGACACTTTTATCCAAAGCGAACTCCAGTCATGTGTGATATATTATTTACGTATGGGTGGTCCCAGGAAAACCAACCTACTATCCTGTCGTTGCAAGCTGCATGCTCTACCAACTGAGCAGGGGTAAAACATGGGGTCAAATATGGTGAAACAGGGGAAAGGCTGTATTCTGAGGAGAGGGCACTGAGAGGTTGGCCCAGCTGTGAGTCCCCCAATAAGGCCCGGGGGATTTTACAGGGCTCTGTGGAGCCAGGATGACCCCGGGCTACCCTCCCGCGCGCGCACACACACACACACACACACACACACACACACACACACACACACACACACACACACACACACACACACACACACACACACACACACACACACACACACACACACACACACACACACACACACACACACACACACACACACACACACGGTAGCACCACGTAAACACTGCCTGTGTTGCCTGCACAAAAACCTTTTCCAGATGGGCTGAACAGACACAGGCCGCAAATAAACGGCCCCCTCTCCTCCCTCTCTCCTCCCTCTCTCCTCCCCCTCTCCTCCCCCTCTCCTCCCCCTCTCCTCCCTCTCTCCATATTCTTCCGTCCTTCTCTCTCGTTCCCTCTCTCACAAACTCAAAAAAGTCTGACATACATGTGTGTGTTAATATGAGCTAATGCAGGTCCTGTGTGGCTCAGTTGGTAGAGCATGGTGCTTGCAACACCAGGGTTGTCGGTTTGATTCCCATGGGGGACCAGTACGAAAATGTATGCACTCACTACTTACTGTAAGTCGCTGTGGATAAGAGCATCTGCTAAATGACTCCAATGTTAAATGTACTACAGTCACAATCACTTCCTGTCTCCACAGCGCCAAGCCCCACCCCCCAAACACACACTTTTGTTTAGCTCAGCAGAAAATCTCCACAGTAGCAGTTGCAAATCTTTTGACAGTCATCGCTAAGGGGCTTTTCTTATCCTGACATACTGTCACACGGATAAAATAATGCTACTGCGGAAGCTTCCGGAATGTTGACAGAATTCTAACAAATCCTCTTACCACAACAACAGTTTTCCATTATATTCCCAAATTTGATCAGGAAAATGGAATGACCATCCTAAAAATCTAAATCCAAGCATTTGGTTCAAATCTACAGTTCACTAGAAACAAATCACAGTTTTCCTACAGACAACTATAGGCCCATTCTCTAATACCAGATCGAAGTTCACTGAAAGCCATGATAAAATCGTCAATGGTATCAGATACAAACACAAAACAAGCTAAATCATTACTGTTTAATGTCCTGTAGTCTCAATCTCCTAAAGAGCAACACATCTACACCCTCCCTCTACACACACACACACACACACACAGACACATGCATATACACACACACACAACACACACCCATACCTTCCCATGTATCCATTTCATACTGGTCCTAGTCTGCCAGTGAGTCTCCTGGCCACCATCCACACTGGTAGCGCCGTATCAAATATATTTGAAATATATATAAAGCCACTATTTCATTGTTGATACTGCATCCTCCGTGGCAGATTCGGCTTCATGACTCCTCTAGGTGCTTTTACCCTCTCTATATCCCTCTCTCTCTGTTCCCCTCTCTCGATTTCTTTCTGTTTGCCTTCTCTTTTTGTTTCTTGCTCCTTCCCTCTCTCTCAGTCCTTCTCTGATCAGTTCTCTGAGGTCTCTGTGGCTTTCTCACCCCTGGCCTCGGCCGCTAGGCCGGCCCCCGCAAGGAGGAGGGGGTGGGGTTGGGAGTGGTGGGGGAGGTTTACAGGCCAGTTAGTCATGTGACCTAGTGGACCCTAGTGGGTCACGGCTTGGGTCAAAACTCCAGCATTTATTTTGAGGAGGGGTGTGGTGTGAGTGTGTGTGAGAGAGAGAGAATCTTTATTGTTTATTTCACTTTTGTTTATTATCTACTTCACTTGCTTTGGCAATGTTAACATATGTTTCCCATGCCAATAAAGCCCTTAAAAAACTGAATTGAGAGAGGAGGGGAGTTGGTTATCTGAGTGGTATTGTTAACCCTATTTTCTCTAGAACAATGCCCCACCTTCACCCAAATTCCCTTTTCCCCTCCCCCGTTCCTCCTCCCACCCTCAACTGTTTACCTTCAGAGGGGGCTTGGAAATGTGTGAGTGTGAGTGCTTTAGGCCAAACTAGAGACCAACAACCAACACATTGAGTCAATAGCGAACACACAATGATCAACATCCAATGATGAGGTGTAAATAGCTTTTTAATTAAGTTTAATGATGGCTAAACACATTAACTAATTCTGCTAAACACATATCAACTAAACCTGCCAATGTACTTGGCCAATCAAGGTGAGATGGTAAATTAAGTCTACAAAGAGTGTTATTCAAGTGCTGTCCTTGTAATGGTTGGATACGCCTGCACTGCTGGAGCTAGGAACACAAGCATTTGACCACACCCGCAAGAACATCTTCTAAATATGTGTATGTGACCAATAACATGTGAGTTGAACTACTATCAACACACAGACACACACACAGAGAGACACTTCTCCAGTAGGTAAAGCCCAACGTTACTGTCAACCCTACCGTCTTGAACTTCTATACACCAGTCAGCCACACTGATAAGAAAGGCATTTCACTGTGCTTGACATTAAAACCTTGAAAAAGAAAGACTTTCCATTAAAATGCAGAGAGAGAGAAAGAGGCTCAGGAGGAGAACAAGAAGAAAGGGAAGGAAAGGGGCTAAAATGTTTTGAATGTGACATCAAAGACAACCGCTTATTCTGCATTTTTGCATTTCCCGAAATAATCCATTGTGCATAATCCATTGTGCATGACGTGCATAGTCTTGGTTCGATTCCTTTTCACAACATTTCTTTAGTCATAAATATGTAAGTTAATGACTCCAAACTACAGTACTATGGATATTTAGAAGGCTGCTACGCCAAGAATGTAACGTAAAGCCAAGAATGTAACGTAAAGCCAGGAATGTAACGTAAAGCCAGGAATGTAACGTAAAGCCAGGAATGTAACGTAAAGCCAGGAATGTAACGTAAAGCCAGGAATGTAACGTAAAGCCAGGAATGTAACGTAAAGCCAAGAATGTAACGTAAAGCCAGGAATGTAACGTAAAGCCAGGAATGTAACGTAAAGCCAAGAATGTAACGTAAAGCCAGGAATGTAACGTAAAGCCAAGAATGTAACGTAAAGCCAGGAATGTAACGTAAAGCCAGGAATGTAACGTAAAGCCAGGAATGTAACGTAAAGCCAGGAATGTAACGTAAAGCCAGGAATGTAACGTAAAGCCAAGAATGTAACGTAAAGCCAAGAATGTAACGTAAAGCCAGGAATGTAACGTAAAGCCAGGAATGTAACGTAAAGCCAGGAATGTAACGTAAAGCCAGGAATGTAACGTAAAGCCAGGAATGTAACGTAAAGTCAAGAATGTAACGTAAAATCAAGAATGTAACGTAAAGCCAGGAATGTAACGTAAAGCCGTAACGTAAAGCCAGGAATGTAACGTAAAGCCAGGAATGTAACGTAAAGCCAAGAATGTAACGTAAAGCCAGGAATGTAACGTAAAGCCAGGAATGTAACGTAAAGCCAAGAATGTAACGTAAAGCCAGGAATGTAACGTAAAGCCAAGAATGTAACGTAAAGCCAGGAATGTAACGTAAAGCCAGGAATGTAACGTAAAGCCAGGAATGTAACGTAAAGCCAAGAATGTAACGTAAAGCCAGGAATGTAACGTAAAGCCAAGAATGTAACGTAAAGCCAAGAATGTAACGTAAAGCCAGGAATGTAACGTAAAGCCAAGAATGTAACGTAAAGCCAGGAATGTAACGTAAAATCAAGAATGTAACGTAAAGCCAAAAATGCAATAATTTACAGACGTTGTCATTCAACCCACCAAAGTTCTTCATGTTAAACATAAAGACTAATGGACGTGTCACAAAGTCAAACAATGGTCATCTTTTGACAATGGTCAACGAGTTTTGGGCGGCAGGTGGCCTAGCGGTTAGGAGCATTGGCCCAGTAACCCAAAGGTTCCAATCCCTGAGCCGACTAGGTGAATAATCTGTCGATGTCCCCTTGAGCAAGGCACTTAGCCCTAATTGCTCCTGTAAATCGCTCTGGATGAGAGCATCTGCTAAATGACTCAAATGTAAATGTGAGTCGATGGTTATAATTCAAATATGTTTTGCAGTGGTGGTGGCAGTATGTCAAAAGCCACACACAGTACACAGCACCATTATGCCCCACTAAAAGTATCTGATTGAGTGATTTCTGAAGGATTCCAATCCCCCTCATTTGTTATAAAACCAAGGATCAAATGAGTTTGAAGATTACTATTGTCCCTTTGTCCCATTTGTATGTGCCTGTGTGCCTTTATGGATTCATTATGGGGAGCGGTGTAGTGTGTGTGTGTGTGTGTGTGTGTGTGTGTGTGTGTGTGTGTGTGTGTGTGTGTGTGTGTGTGTGTGTGTCTCTGCGGCGGCGAACCCTCGGTGGGAGGCCAGCTTAGCGCGGGCTCTCTGTGTTGTCGTACTGGAGAACCGCCTGACCTTAATTAACTCATATTTAATTAATCACAAACTCCAATGACGACCCCCACCATATGTTGCAGCGGTAACAGATTAACAAGGGGGAGAGTCTCATTAGCCGAGGCATCTCGATAACAAACAAGAGTCATTGGATTGGCTTTCCCTCCACAACTTTCACCCTTAACAGTCAAATCAGATTTCTATAAGCCCAGTGAAAAGGTTTAGGGAAAGAAAACTATTGGATGAATAGCAGTGTAAAAAAAACACAATTTACCCTGCATCAAGGAGACATTTCTACTATGTTCCATTCCTTTGTGATTCTGAGTTACATTCATAACAACCTTGGTGCATATTCTGTCGGTCTATTGAACACATTTGTGATATTTACTCCCTTTACCCCACTAAAGCTCATTTGTTTTAATTGGTTATGCATACCCTCTTCATAATGCATTATAATGCACGACATAAGCGCTAATAATGCATTTTGCCTAGCTCAAAAGGCAGTATAAATGTCCTTATAATGCATTATGAACAGTGTATTCATAGGAAGTGTCTCATTTTCATTAATTTAGCCTCTTTTTGACCAGTGCAAAGGCTTGGGCCCTGTTTGAATGCTATGAGAATCCTTCCTCCCTTCCTTGAAGAAATACCTGATTTGACATGGCTGGCTTGGTGAAAGCTATATGATAGAAGAACTGTTGTGTTAGATCAGCGATTACATCAAGGAATGGAGGAAGGAAGGGTGTGTTTTTATCAAACAGGGCCCAGGGCTGGTTTGGTAGGTCGACGGAGGGTCGTCTCTTCCTCCTAGAACCCCCAGGAATGCTTCGCTAGCTAGCCTGCCTCACTGTCACGGATGAAACAACTCCAAGGCCCCACAGGCCACACTTGACCCCCTCACCCCAGCCAACAATGACAAACAACCTGACCTGTCATTCAGAACGGTGACCTTGAAAGTGATAGTGAAGGGATAATACCAGGGATTGTCCTAATGTGAGTGTTCCATCCCTCAAAAAAAAGGGACACATTTAGTCAAACAGACGAACCAAATAGCCACCATTACAGATGTAGTGTAGCCACCATTACATATGTAGCCACCATTACAGATGTAGTGTAGCCACCATTACAGATGTATAGATGTAGCCACCATTACATATGTAGCCACCATTACAGATGTAGCCACCATTACAGATGTATAGATGTAGCCACCATTACAGATGTAGCCACCATTACAGATGTAGTGTAGCCACCATTACAGATGTATAGATGTATAGATGTAGCCACCATTACAGATGTAGCCACCATTACAGATGTAGCCACCATTACAGATGTAGCCACCATTACAGATGTATAGATGTAGCCACCATTACAGATGTAGCCACCATTACAGATGTAGCCACCATTACAGATGTATAGATGTAGCCACCATTACAGATGTAGCCACCATTACAGATGTAGCCACCATTACAGATGTAGCCACCATTACAGATGTATAGATGTATAGATGTAGCCACCATTACAGATGTAGCCACCATTACAGATGTATAGATGTATAGATGTAGCCACCATTACAGATGTAGCCACCATTACAGATGTAGTGTAGCCACCATTACATATGTAGTGTAGCCACCATTACAGATGTATAGATGTATAGATGTATAGATGTAGCCACCATTACAGATGTAGCCACCATTACAGATGTATAGATATAGCCACCATTACAGATGTAGCC